>NC_041372.1:3267925-3302925 GCF_900634415.1 Cottoperca gobio | reverse complement strand
ACCCCTCTCTCTTTAATGGTTTTAAATACCAAATGCAAGTCAACAGCCGGACTTAAATCTGTGTCTCCGTTCATTACGATAGGAGAGTAATGTGTGCAGCTTTATATTTGTATATGTATATATGTGTCCTGTTCCCAGTCAGAAAAAAAGAGTCCATTTATCACCATTATGCTAATATGGGTCGCTATTACCATAATGATATTCCATTATAAAGAATGAATACATGTGATTTTAATGAATGTTTTCCTTTCTTACCTCTTCGTTTCAACAGAGAAGACCTGTGTAGTTCAGTTCATGGCTGCCAAATGAAATGATTTAAGAGACTGTACGGATGTAAACATCTTTTCAGTTCTAGTCACTTTGTGCTTAATCTGCATAGACAGCATCTTCATTAAAACAAAGACTTTTCTCTGTTGGTGAAATCATTGTGGATGTGCATTAATATCTGCACGCTGCTGACACAAAACCAGGAAGAAAAGTGCAGCTGCAAAGATTACACCATGTAAACTAATATCCTGAGTACATTCTCTGGGTGAGTTTTTCCGATGCTTGTCAGATTAAAAGGCCAGCGGTCACGTACCGGAGAGAAATAATAGTTCCTCTCCTCGTCCTAAACAAACTGAGATATCATCTGCACTTTAATATCTTGTCTGTGGCCAAATAAAGAAACTAAACTGAGCTGATATTCGCTCTTTTCCGATTCCGAAACAAAAGTAGAGATTCAACATGGACTGTAACACTGCTATCGCTCTCTCTGTCAGGTGACTCCGTCCTCTAAGATCGTGGGGGACTTGGCCCAGTTCATGGTGCAGAACAACCTGACCAGAGCCGAAGTGGAGGAGAGGGCGGACGAGCTGTCCTTCCCCCTGTCCGTGGTCGAGTTCCTGCAGGGATACATCGGGATTCCACATGGAGGATTCCCCGAGCCGTTCAGATCTAAGGTACGGTCAACATGCAGGACAGGTTCTTCAAATTCGGCTTTGGAGGTCATATGTATGCACTCCGCTACCAAGGCTCCTAATTTGAATTCTGCAGGCCCCAAAGATTGACAGTGTGCGAACACACACATTCTGTCTCAGCTGGTTAAATCTGAAATTTCACAAATTGTATAGAAAACTATGATATTGCTCTGTTCTCTCCTCAGTTTCTTCACTTCCGTTCACTTCCCCTGTCACTCACTTCACGACTGCAAACAGCAAGAGAGCGACTCTCCTGTGCATCATAAACCGCTTCACGTCTCCTCGGGAGAGTCGCATGAATAAAGGCAAAATTGTCATATTCTCCCAAAAACCTGCTGACATATTGGCTTACTTGCTATTTCCCCAAGCGCTCAGAGTATAGTTTGTTATTCCTTAAAGCAAGAACTCCTCATCCACAGGTGTTGAACATTTCATAATGTTTTATCAGTGAGCTTGCACTTAAAATGTGAAACATTATTTATGAGACTCTATCTGCACTTTACGTCACTGAGAACACTCTGTGTGTTCGTCAGCACTCACACGGCTGTTCCCCTTTTTCTTTTGGATTAATTGCATTGAATTGTAATGTTCTCAGTTGTTCTCACGACCACCAACATGCACCTCCCCGTGCTTTGTGAAAGTCACAGTTTTAAACACGTAGTTAATGTTGTGAATTGAAACTAAGCTAATTGGTTAGATTTAGGTAAAGATCATGGTTTGGGTAAAATAAATGTTATTATTTAAGTACTATAACTTTGTTACGTAACATAATTTACGTACGTGAGTTAAAGTTTTGGTTTCACACGAGACACAAACGATTTCTACATTTATTGACCCATACGCCCACTCGACTTTGACGCTCTTTATATTACGTCACCTGACTTCCTCCGGCCACTAGAGGTCAGCGTTGTCTTCTTGTATTCTTATCGTGATCAACCATGTGAATAGATTATAACGGCCTTCTGAACCTACTGATAGGTGAAGCATACGTATGAGGCTGATATGCACTCATAGCTCCCATTCAATCATGCCCTGTCAAGTTCAGCTTTCACTTTATTGTCGGTTTATGAACCTGTCGATGCATTTATTTGTGTCTTCGTGCGTCTCTCCCTCACATCTTTCCTCCCCTTTGTTTACCTCTCTGTGAAACAAGCTCCTATCATCAAGTTGTCTCTCCGTCTCTGTAAACTGGAGTAATGCTGGGAGATTATATGATCACATATTTGTCATTTAGCTTCCCAGACAGTCCTGCTCTTGCCAATCACATTGATTGTGCAGCTTCCCCGTGTGTCCGCGAGTGTTAGTGTCTCTCAATTGGTCTCATGTTTCTCAAAACGTGGCATCAACTTCTGTGTTCATTCAAATCTTCATGTTTCTTTTCTTTTAGTCAGCATTGGAATAATTAATGCTGAGAGCGGCTTTCATGCTTCTTCAGCAATCCACCCTCCAAAACACCCAGAGGCTTTTTCACACAGTTTACTGGAGAGCTCATTTTCTCCCTCTGATTCAATTAAATCCAGAGATCAGCATTGGTCCAAATGATGTTTAAGTTAAGTTTGAGATAAATCTGATGCATGTTACTGTCACCCACTGAATATCTCACTTTTAGAGTCTAACTCTAAATAATTGGTGTGAAGCTCATGTAAGTTAGATAAAGTAGAAGTTGTTTAAAGGGAAGACAATAAAGAAAATACTTTATTTATTCCATGTTTCCCCCTTTAATTATGGGGTTTCTTTTAGGAAGTTTTTCCTTGTGCGATGCGAGGGTCTAAGGACAGAGTGTGTCGTAACCTGTACAGTCTGTAAAGCACACTGAGACAAATGTATAATTTGTGATATTGGGCCAATACAAATAAATTTGATTTGATTTGATATTCATTTATTTCCCTAAAACAAGCCTCATGAATCGTCTAATCTTACTCTAGTTATAATGTTTGTGTCTGTATGTGGCTAATATTGCAACTTGTAGTGTGATTATTTAGTTAGTTAGCAGCCTTTGCACGTTTTCAGCCCATTAACCGGCTGCATGTTTACCCGTGAGATATCTGCGTCACTGTGCTGTAGCTGAAGGTTATTCTTGCATGCTAGCAGCCATGTGTCTGTTATGGTGTTTTGATGGCATTAATTAGTTAGAGCATTATATCCCATGCGCTCGGATGCCTTCATTTCAGTCTCACAAACTGTCGTTAATGGAAGTTATTTGCATGTATGGGGAATCCTTTTTCAGTCACTAAGTGATAATTGAGCCATTTCCTCATCTTAGTTAAGGCACGCTCTGTTCATTTGCAGCTTGGGTAAACAGAGAGGGGAAGAAGAAAGACGAGAGGGTAAAGAAGAGGGGGATTGTGGGAGGATTATTGTCAAAAAATCCAGCACATCCCTCAGAGGCACTGCACTTGGAAAGAAATCAGTGACAATAACATAAAAGAGAGTAGGAGTGTGTTGTGGGGGGTTTAAGAGAAAAGAGGAGAAGGAGCAAATAACCTTGAAGGAAGAGTTTGTCTTTCCTTCATTTGTTACTGCAGATACACACTCACTCTCACTCTCTCTCTCTCTCTCTCTCTCTCTCTCTCTCTCTCTCTCTCTCTCTCTCTCTCTCTCTCTCTCTCTCTCTCTCTCTCTCTCTCTCTCTCTCTCTCTCTCTCTCTCTCTCACACACACACACACAGTCACTATTTGTCTGCCTCACTCTAAACAATCAAGCAGTTTAGGTGTAAGACATCCTCGGAGGACGCGATGTTAATAAGCAGCGACTGCTATCTTTAAAGTGTCTTTCTCTCACACACACATGAGTCAGCTATCTTTGAACTGTTGGCTCTGTGATTAAAAGCATTGCACCGGGCCCTTTGTCTGGAGATTTCCACAAGGCACACACACACACACACACATACACGGATACGCCTACTTGTTACACAAAGACTAGAATACGGTAGCACACACACACATTTGCAAACATAACATGGATATATGCACAGCATGTATGCACACGGGAGACATGCGGTCAACTGAATGCTTCATTTGGTGCACACATGCTCAAAGTGCAAATGAGTGGAAACACACATACAGATTACCAATGCAGTGCTTAGCGTGTTAGCATGATTATGTTGTGCTGAATGCACACACACACACACACATAGAGGTGGGGAGCTCAATAAAAGCTTTTAATGTTAGAATATGTCCAAGAAACATTTGCTGAAGCAGACTCAACATGGCTGCCGTCCCTCCCTCTGCGCCTGCGTAGACTGTGTCCTCAAAAAGCTAAAGAAAGCTGTGAAAGAAAAACAAAACATCTGCCGTAGGCCAAATGTCTGAGTCTTGACATAATCTCTTCACTAGACAGACAAGTGTGTGGGCAGATAAAACGTCCCATCATTAGTCTTATAGCAGCATCCACTTCCCACAATTGTCCCTTTTCTTTCCGTCTTTCTGCTCCACTGTTTCTGAGAGGGAACCAGGATGATGTCTAACATATGCGTCAACACTGCAGTCATCTGTGCTCGGCTTATGACTTTACTGGAGAGGAAAAGATGGAGGGAACTAAAGTGGTTCACTGCAGATCTTAACATAACAGCGGTGTCACTTCTATGCAAATGTTAAAAACATTAACCTGCATTAAGTTTCATATTCTCCCCCTCTGGTTTTCCATCCCTCATAACGGCTCCCCTTGTATCTTCATCTTCCTCCTCCTCTCACCCAGAGTCTCTGTCACTTTAGTGCTTTGACAGGGTGCAGCTTTTATCCAGTTGTGAAGTTCAATGTGAAGGTTTATACACATGCTTCTGAGTCCCGTGGGGAAACTACGAGTGAAGAAACATTCAGCGAGACTGTATGACTTTGAATAGAAACTTTTAGAAATCTATTTGTTTCTCCTTCTCTCGCACACCTTTTATTTTTTATTTAACAGGGTTAGTCCCGTTGAGATCTTTTTTTCAAGGGAGAGATGGCAAAGAATAGCAGCAACCCAGACAACGATAAACAGGGGTCCCACACCTTCTTGAACATCACTTTCAAGGACACAACCCGGTCTGGTTTGAGACACGGATTAAGGTCATGGCGGGAACCTTTATTGATTTGCTGCAAGCCTTGCATCGGACGTATAGATGTCCCGCAGATCTGTAACAAGCCAGTCTTTGTAAATGTCCTGGAATTCACATTTTCCAGACGTTGCTGAAGGTTCGCTTCGGTTCTCGCCGCTGTTTAACCTTTTCACACACACACACACACACACACACACACGTCACAGTTTCTCGAGGCAGGCGACACCTGAAATAAGAGCGCAACTGCGGGAGACATATTTTTTATATAATTCAAGCACTTTCAATAACTCATTGAAAGTCTATTTATGTCTTTCAAAAACGTTGACGGCCTTTATTTTCCCCCTTAAATTCACAAACTTTCAAGGACTTGTGGGAACCGTGAAGAAAATAAATAATAATTTGCTCACAGACGACCTGTATGTATGTATGTATATGTTTTGAAGTTTAAGATCAGTCTGTGCATTATTCCGTACAGAGAACCTAAACCTCTTGTAACCTCCTCTCCCAGGTGCTGAAGTCCCTTCCTCGCATGGAGGGTCGTCCCGGCGCCTCTCTGCCACCCTTGGACTTCAAGACTCTGGAGGAGGGGCTCCGATCTGCACACGGTGAGGATATCACCCCCGAGGATGTGATGTCGGCAGCCATGTACCCAAAGGTGTTCCAGGAGTACAAGGAGTTCACCGGTGAGTGGGCAGACTCCATACTTGATTATGTTTTCAGTTTGTTTTGCTGGATTTGTTTATGAAACTTGGTGGAGCAGTGCAGCATGGGCCAAGGAAGAAGCCATTAAAATCTGTTTCACTTATGGAAACAGCGCTGCTGTAGGTCTGCGCTCTCAACCTTCTAGATTTAGGGTTTTGTATTCAGATACAAATTCTGATCACACACACAAATATTATTCCTGAGTCTTGAAATTGGCACCGAACCTTAAATCAGGAACATCCAAGTTCAGGTGGAAACGATTTCACTCGTTGCATTATATTCAGGGTTCTTACTTAAACCATCAGATGCTACAGATTCAGGGGAGAGTGCACTTGAGCCCTAAAGCTGTAACAACACCTGTCTCCGACGGTGAATTTGAATAATGCACATAAGAAAACCAGAACAGCAAGAAGTGGAGCTTGAGGGAGAAATCAGCATAACCAGTAACAGCATTTCTTAGCAGGTTTGAAGTGCAAGCACTCAGCGGGAGGAAGGAGAAGGCTGTGATGTTGGAAACGTAATAGAAATCCTTCTGGAGGAGTCAAATTTTCAAACTTGACTTGGAAGTTGTTTAAAGCAAGCTACCGTTACATTGAGCTGCCTGGATTATACATGTTTAACTGTTGCTTTAAAGAAATAGGTTCAGCTGTTCCTTTACTACTTCATCTAAACTCAAACCCTTTCTGATGATAAATAAATACATTTTAAAGTAAGTTGTGTGATACCTACATGCACGTTCATATACAGTACTGTGTTTGAAAGTTTGTTTCCATCAAGGATTAAATTCATTATCACAAAATATATGTCCCGTCTGCTTCTCTCCCCAGCTAACTTTGGTCCAGTGGATTGTCTCAGCACCAGGCTGTTTCTGGATGGACCCAAGATCGCTGAGGAGTTTGAGGTACACAACTTATTACTAAACACCATTTAACATCATTAGACCGTCAGGTGTCAAAGTCCTGGCCGTCTACAGACAGGAAGGGTCTAATGAAGAGATGTTGCATTGTGGGGATTGTAGGACGCAGTGTTTTGGTGCTTGACCTTCAGTGTATTGTGGACTGAAAGTCAGGATATCTTTTGATATTTTATGGAAGTGCAATATTAAAAACAACACTTCAGACCATATAGTGCAGAATCTCTGCACTTTTACAGCACATTTGTAATTATGCAAGCTATAAATTAAGCAAAAATACCTCTATAATCACAACGAACGGTGTAAGAACAAGTGTGTATCAGTCAGAAATTCTCACTGGTACTATTTTTATACATTTAATACTGATAATAAATGATTTAATAATCAATTTAGCTGCTTGATTAATTGTGTTGCAATAACGGCCCCTAAAGAAAAGACACAATCAGCCGGAGGTGATTTCCCCGTCTCTGCAGAAGGTTGAGGTTTGATGCAGTTTGCTTTGGAGTCACACTTGATAACACAGTGGGGAGGACAGAGATATTAACACTTCATCAAGGGAACAACAAACTGCATCTCCCATCCCTCCGGCCCTCATGTTGGCCTTCCCACAGAGAAATAACAGATTAATTCTGTCGCGTGATGTTTGAGAGCGGGCCAGTGAAAGGCACCGAGGGCCCGTTCAGTATATCAGACCCAAACATAACGTTGTACATTTGTAAAGCTTGTACCGGCAGCTGAGCATGCAGCCTATGAAGGAACACAACAAAGCACATGAATTACTTTGCATGCAAACAAATTAGCGGTGCACAGGAATGTATAAATCTCTTGATGAGAGGATGTAATTATTTGCTGTCACTCATAACTGCATAAAGTTCCCGGGGGGGCTCTAAGCAGCAAAACATTTCCTGTCAACAGAAGCAGAATCAGTGTTTCATCAGTTGTTTTCAACATACATGAAAACAAAGTCAGCAGAAATATTTCAAGATGTTTCTGTCAGCACGGGAGGCAGCCGGTTTAAACAGATCTTGATGAGAATGACAGCAGGAACAACTTTCATAAGCACAACTCCAACTAAAGTGATTGTTCAAGTCCAGATTGAAGAGTGAATTCCAAAGAGATTACTGAAGCTACTGACGGTAAACCTTTGTGAATCTCACGTGCGATCAAAGAGACATTTTGCTCCTGAAGGAGTCTGTCACTCAACATGTGATCAGAAAAAGAGCTTTTTCTATAAAGCTCAATTCAAAACTTTAAGCTGCTTTTTCCCTAACTTTTACTTTCGGTTATGGAAAAGTATTTTCTCTACACGCAGACTTGGAGAATCATATGGATGTTTAATACGACTTTGTGTAGAAGGGGACGATGAATATAAATAGTGTTCTATTAGAATGTAGCTTTATTTGTTTGAGTAGTAAACTGAGGCACGACGACATACACGTCTGTTACTAGACAGGAAACACGGGCACAGCGAGATGTGCAGAGCAGCTGTGAGTGTTTTAACTCGGACACTGAACCTGAAGTATGAAGCAGTCAGACAGGAAGTGAGACGGGTCAGAGATGATGGCCGTGACATTTTAAGCAGCTCTGTCGGTCTGTTGTTGGTGGAGAATAATTGACTTACCCTTTGGAGGCCACGGTTTCTTTTGCCAATTGGAAAAAATGTAAAAGAATTCGTACAGAATTGAAATCCTTCTGTTCAGTTCCACTAACGATAGTCCCCTAAACTCGTGTCACTTCTCAAAAGGAAACCTGCGTGAATCTAAAATCTACATCACGGTGTTAAAGCCAACACAAGGCGTCTGTCCTTTGTAAAGAGTGCACTGGTGTTTCTGTTACCTAGAGGATCATCTAGATAAATAACTTTCAGGATTTTTAGACAAAAATGCAAATACTTTAAGTGCAACAGCTTTTTAAAACACCTTATCAAACAGAAGAACTTTTCAAATCCAGTTCTGTATTGAAATAGATATATGGCAACGATAAAGAGAATCTAATGTACTTCCAGCCGCCTGTTATCTTGCACCGTTTTGGAAAGTAGCAGCGTGCACATCTCCAAATCTTGAATAGTTTATGTGGTGCACGGTGGCGAGGATCAAAGAGAGGAAACGGCGCTCACAGATTAATAGTCTTCTTATTGATTGTGGGCAAAACCACAACAAATTGCCTTTCCCTTTCTCCACTACACTACATCCTTCACCCTCCTTCCCCAGCTCTAATTATAAACCCTCATCATTTATGAATCAGATTTGTTTGTCACAATATTTAGCTTTGATTCTCTCATCATGAGTAACGCACAGATTTAACTGCCAGTGATTCAGAGCGTCCGAAGACGAACACGTTTCATTACGGCTTCATTTCACTGCAGCCACCTGCTGATGCTGCCGCTGCTGATGGACTCGTGTGTTACGACACGACGAGCTGCTGCTGTATTAATATTAAGGAATCAGGAGCTGCATTGATTGTGATCATCTAGTATTGCCCCCACTCACCTTCTTGTCAGGCACCAGGTGTATGTCATCAGAAGAAACAGGCAGACCAGCAACCACAACAAGTCCTTAAAATATTTCACAACTTCAGCAGTTTTTGAGTGTTCATTTGTTCTGAAGCCACAGTTCCGATATGTGCTGCTGCAACATACTAAATGGTTCTAGTGCAAACAATAACCATCACAACAGTTTTAAAACAGTTGTAAAGCCGGATAAATGCATTTATTATCCATCTTGCCGATGGCAGTATTGGCTTTGCTTGCAGTAAAATTGATTTTCTAACCGTGTCTTATTGAAAATGAAACCTTGTATTTAACCTGTCTTAGCTTTCAATGACTCGAGTTTGCTTCTTTTTCCTCTCGAAGTGGAAAATGTGTCATTCAAACATTTCCCGAATGCAAAACTGTTATTTTCCAGCCTCACTTGTTGCCTTCCCTCGCTGCTGTTTATCTAATCTCCACTCCGTCAGAACTGTTGTCATGTCAGTCACACGGCTTTCTGCTCATTCATCGCCACAGAAACAAAGTCGATGGGTTCTCCCAGCGGATCACGTCCGATGAGCGCTATCAAACGAGGCGGCATGAAAACACGTCAAAGAAGTTACCTGTCACTCGCAGCTTTCTGCTCGTTGTCTTCCTTCTTTTGATGTGCGAACACAAGCTCCTGTATTTATATAATACATTTAGCATTCAACAGCACTGTAATGGACTTCAATGAGGCAATTACAATCTCACAATTTTGGACAAATTCAAATAATACAAACACAAAATACTCGAGCATAATATAAGATGCAAACTGAAATGAAAGAGACTGGAAGTAAAACAGTGTTTCAGCACTAACACAAAGCTTCTATATATGGCTTTATTCATCGTCATTGTTTTGCATTCAAAGCTTCTATTGTGGTTTTCAAATGAAGCTTTGACTTCATGTTTTATGACATCATCACCTTTAAAACGCGGGGAAATCGATGTTTGTACGACACACAAGTGTTTCATTGACCGAAGCAAACTAAGCATTTCATTAGATAAAAGCATGTTGTTGTATATAATACAATATATATATATATATATATATATATATATATATATATTGTAAACTTACTGGTCACCAGTTGTGGAGGCTAAACATCTTCTAGTATTTGTTAAAAGCTGAGCAGCTGCTTCGTACTCGCTGAAGAGACATCTCTTCGGCTCGACTCTGAGTGCAATGAAGTCCAATAATCTGAACGAGACGATATGAAAGCATCAATGACCTTCTCAGGATCGGGCTGAGAGAGAAAAGACTGATTTCAAAGACACTCAAGTGATAAATGAAATGACTTTTTAAATGAAAAGTTAAATCTCACACTCAGGTTTTAGCTTCGAAATGTGTTGACACTCGGTCAAGATTTGTTTTTGTAAAATCAGGATTGACTTCATTTCACATTTGCTGCCATTTAGCTGCAGAACATGTTGGGACATCCATCTTTATTTCTGATGGACGAGATGATTAATGGTTCATAAATGTGCGTGCGATCTGCAGAGCGATGCTGCTGGAAGGAGTGTTTATGTTTGATATGTCGTGTGTGTACACAGAGGGCCGATGATGCACCAACAATTGATCTCGCCGTTTCTAATCCGACTCGTTTCTGATGAAGTGACGCTCATGAAAGTGTTCGGGTCATGTGTTTCCTCCATTATATGAGAGACACATTTATTTCATTGTCGTTTGTGTAATTCAAGAGATCTGCATGTTAGAAACTGAATTTACTTCCAATCAAAGAAGCAATTTCTATGACTTTATTGTGGTAATTATTTCTGGTTCTTTGTGTAGATAAAAGGACTCGGGAGGGGGGGGGGGTGAGCTACTGATGTTACAGTCACACATAGCTGGACTCTAGTTAAATATTAATGATCTGACAATCGTAGATAGATGTCACCGCGGAGGATGATCTGAGGTTCTGTGCACACGTGATGCACGTGAATGTTAAATATAAATAAAATACAGTCTGAGCCAGACCAACACGGATGTTAATTATTAAGAGAAGAAGCTACATTAGTTTTTTGCACTCATGCGTGGCCACTTCTTCAATGCCAATTGCTTTGTAGATTAACAATCTGCACTGTTGGAGGAGAAGAGTCCTGAGGAAAGTGAACAGCTCTGTATTCAGTGAGTTTTAAATACAGGGTAGTATCATATATCATATCAATTAAATGTACTGTAAAAGTATGACACGTACTGTAACTGTAGAAGCAGAACATATAATGTAACATGATTAATGCAACACACACTGTAGTTGAAGAAAAAGGTAAATTGTCATTTAAGTGTTGTAGATTGTAAAATGAATGGACTTGAGAACACGAGGCAGGAGAGAAGCCTTCGTGATTGTGAAAACTGTGTTGGCGTTTGTAATAAATCCAGGGTGACACCTGCTCCAGACAGCCACTGTCCATGACAGATGACTCGTGCTGTACTTTCACAAACCACACTATTACCTGTGTATCTGGAACAAATGCTGTTTACGAGCTCTTGGCAGCTATTGTGTGAAGCACAGAGCAGAAATCTTTATCAAAACAGATTCAAGCACCAAATCTTTCTGAACGCTGAGCTAGACCTAAAGCCCTGAGTTGTTGATGTTGTGGGAAGCAGATATAAAGGCTCTCACAGTAATCATTTGGTATTGTTAAGCACGTCATTTCGAGCATGTTGCAAATCCAGTTGGAGAGCCTTATCATCCAAAGAGTGAACAGCGAGCCTGAAAGATGTGTCTCTGTGAATGTGGCAGACACGACGCTAACGTTTCCCCCCGATTTTGTATGTGGTATAATTTCTTACGGGAACACTTCACATCCAAAATGACCATTTGTATCGATCACTCTCCGAGTTACCGCGAAAGAACACTTTGTTTTCTCTCAGGCCTCCACGGTGAACAAAGAATCAAAAACGGAGAAAAGTCTCGATGGATTGAAGTGAATGTTCGGCCTAAACTTTATTGAGCATTCGTTTACAAACTCGTCATGTAACTCGTGAAGTAAAATCTACAGCAAGTTCTCTTCATGAATTCAAGGTAGCACAGAACAAACGTTCATTTTGTGAGTGAAGTATTCTGAGTTATACATCATCAGCTGCATCTCTCAGTTAAATTCTGACTTACTTTAATCCTGTTGAGTTGGACAAAGCCCACATCAGCATGTAAATAGATTTTGAAAGATCAAATAAAAACACTTTGTATATGAAAGCATCTAAATGGCCTTCAGATACTATTTCACTCCAAACGGCTCTGCTGTCCCACACACACACACACACACACACACACACCACACACACACACACACACACGAGGGAAAAAAGACATCGACCTATCTGGCATGTGCTGATGACTCAGTGTGGTATTAATCATGTTTGATGGAAATCTTAACAGATTTCACAAAGCCAGTCATACACACCCTGTCAGTGCTAATGCGCACAGACACCAACACATGGAGCTCTGTTCACTGACAACACACTTCATTAATAAAGTCATATCTGAGATATGATGTGACACATACTGGGAAACTTGTTTCAGTCAGAAATGCTATAGCTCCAAATGGTTAGCAGTGAAATTTGACATGAAAGCTTGGTGAATAAATGTGAAGGCTACACAGATACATCACAGAGATATGAAACATACATAATGCACTAGAGAAACTATCACAAGTATGGTAATAAAACCAAAACGAGGCTTTGATCCAATCATGTGTTTTGTTTGACGGTGTGGAGACACATTGTTAGTTAAGAGAAGTGGAGGTGATGCACCAACAAGTCCACTCAAATGTCTTGACTAGATGTTTACACTTCACTGAGTGCTTTGCTGCAAGTATCGCATTGTATATGGTGGTAAGACGGCTTTAGGAAGAACTATACCAAAAAGAATAAGTTAAAAATCTTGGAATGATTAATGTATTACAGTGCATGTATTGCATAATTTCCAATAAGTACAAAACAGTGAAGAGACATTAACATTAACCGTAACAATATTTAACGACAATTAGTATTTAGTACATACCAAGCGGCAACCTCCAGGTCTGAATAGTGAAGCCAATGCGAAAGAGCCTTAAACCTGCATTCTCTCTAACATCCAGCAGGGGGCGACTCCTGTCTGATTATATAGAGGTCTATGAGAAAATGACTAAATTAGAAAAACTCCCATTTAGAGTAAAATGAATTGGTTAGTTGCAGAAAGCACTCGTAGGAAATGGAGAATTTATTTTATCTTTGCTATTTAGCTAAATGACAGCTTGACTGTTTTGCTCAGAAAGCCTAATGAGCCTTTGTATTTTACCTTGGATTATAAATGAAAGCAGAAAATTGAAACCAACCACAGGGGGGGGGGGCAACATCAGTGTGTAGCAGGTACTGTGTTTGTCTGATCTGTGAAAGTCTTAATGCATCTCAGGTGTTTCTAGATATCAACACACTGTTCTGAAGTCGTCTTTCAGCTCGGCATACATACGCACGCTTACATTTTAGAAAAAATCGTCTTCAAAAGAGTCATAAATCTTGTGCAACTCTTCAAAGAGATACATAATGTATTTTTCATGGGAACAGTTGTGAGGAGATGTAGTGTTGTAGTTGAACACGGTTGGAAAAGGAAAGGCAGTTTAGTTTTTGTGCAAAGTGCTGCCAAGAGCCCGACAAAACAGAGAGATGAAGATAGAGCGCCACAGAGTGAGCAAAGGCATTCAAAGAAAGGTTTTGTTACCAGATACGGAGTGAGGGAAATAGATGAAGAGTCAGAGCATCCAGAGAAAGAGAGAGGCAGAATGAATTGAGATCAATACATACCTGCAGCAGCGTGTATTTTCGTCTTCGCACTGAGACTTGGTTTGGAATATCAATGGTGACTCAACAGCCGGGATGTCAATGTGACAAACAAAAAAGATGAGAGGGAAAGGGTCAAGGAAAAGGGGTGAGAGACAGACAGATTAAAGAGATGTGCAGAAAACAGGCAGATGAGGGAAATTGACAACGACAACTCAAGAGACAACAAGAGACAGTGTGGCCCCAGAAATAGGTAGAAAAATAAACGATACAAAACGGAAAGCTGTCACACATGGGAGGACGGACAAAGAGAGCGATGGGAGGACGGACATAGAGAGAGATGGGAGGACGGACAAAGAGAGAGATGGGAGGACGGACAAAGAGAGAGATGGGAGGACGGACAAAGAGAGAGATGGGAGGACGGACAAAGAGAGCGATGGGAGGACGGACATAGAGAGAGATGGGAGGACGGACAAAGAGAGAGATGGGAGGACGGACAAAGAGAGAGATGGGAGGACGGACGAGATGGGAGGACGGACATAGAGATGAGATGGGAGGACGGGACAAAGAGAGAGATGGGAGGACGGACAAAGAGAGAGATGGGAGGACGGACAAAGAGAGAGATGGGAGGACGGGACAAAGAGAGCGATGGGAGGACGGACATAGAGAGAGATGGGAGGACGGACAAAGAGAGAGATGGGAGGACGGACAAAGAGAGAGATGGGAGGACGGACAAAGAGAGAGATGGGAGGACAGACAAAGAGAGAGAGATGGGAGGACGGACATAGAGAGAGATGGGAGGACAGACATAGAGAGAGATGGGAGGACGGACATAGAGAGAGATGGGAGGACGGACATAGGAGAGAGATGGGAGGACGGACAAAGAGAGATGGGAGGACAGACAAAGAGAGAGAGATGGGAGGACGGACATAGAGAGAGATGGGAGGACGGACAAAGAGAGAGAGATGGGAGGACGGACATAGAGAGAGATGGGAGGACGGACAAAGAGAGAGATGGGAGGACGGACATAGAGAGAGATGGGAGGACGGACATAGAGAGAGATGGGAGGGACGGACAAAGAGAGAGATGGGAGGGACGGACATAGAGAGAGATGGGAGGACGGACATAGAGAGAGATGGGAGGACGGACAAAGAGAGAGATGGGAGGACGGACATAGAGAGAGATGGGAGGACGGACATAGAGAGAGATGGGAGGACGGACATAGAGAGAGATGGGAGGACAGACAAAGAGAGAGAGATGGGAGGACGGACATAGAGAGAGATGGGAGGACGGACATAGAGAGAGATGGGGAGGACGGACAAAGAGAGAGAGATGGAGGATGGACAAAGAGAGAGATGGGAGGACAGACAAAGAGAGAGAGATGGGAGGACGGACATAGAGAGAGATGGGAGGACCAGACATAGAGAGAGATGGGAGGACGGACATAGAGAGAGATGGGAGGACGGACATAGAGAGAGATGGGAGGACGGACAAAGAGAGATGGGAGGACAGACAAAGAGAGAGAGATGGGAGGACGGACATAGAGAGAGATGGGAGGACGGACAAAGAGAGAGAGATGGGAGGACGGACATAGAGAGAGATGGGGAGGACGGACAAAGAGAGAGATGGGAGGACGGACATAGAGAGAGATGGGAGGACGGACATAGAGAGAGATGGGAGGACGGACAAAGAGAGAGATGGGAGGACGGACATAGAGAGAGATGGGAGGACGGACATAGAGAGAGATGGGAGGACGGACAAAGAGAGAGATGGGAGGACGGACATAGAGAGAGATGGGAGGACGGACATAGAGAGAGATGGGAGGACGGACATAGAGAGAGATGGGAGGACAGACAAAGAGAGAGAGATGGGAGGACGGACATAGAGAGAGATGGGAGGACGGACATAGAGAGAGATGGGAGGACGGACAAAGAGGAGAGATGGGAGGATGGACAAAGAGAGAGATGGGAGGACAGACAAAGAGAGAGAGATGGGAGGACGGACATAGAGAGAGATGGGAGGACGGACAAAGGGAAGTTGGACAAATGGAAAGATGAAAAAATGTGTTTCCAACCAGTGAGATGAGAAATTTGAGAAGAGGTGTGACATAAATGAAGAAGTACAGTGGCCGGTGTTGAGGGAAAGACTTGCAAGACAGAACGCAGCAGTGACCGAGTAACGTCTTCGTTTGACACTTTACAGGTGGCAGGTAAAGCCACAGAGTTCAGTTATAATAAAGGCTGGAGAAACGTGTTGTCTCTTTATCTCTGTCATTGCCAAACCACTTTATTTTACTACTCTGAGGTCGTAGCCTCGAGCCTACACATATAGTACAGCCGGAGAGTTTACCACAGATGTCTGTTCAACTCCTGTGTTTTTATCTCTTCCCTCAAAACCCTTTAAAGTCATAAACATATCAGAACTCAAATTAAACTGTATTTTATCGGTAATAGCGTTTAAACAACACGTTGATCACTTGATGTTCCCAAGTTGTTGTTCCCCAGGCTGGAACTAATTTTTCCGATTATTCTGCCAGCACAAGTGTCCCATCTCACAACATTAAATAAAAGAAGAATTATTTATATTTTCGCTCCGTGATTCTGATCCACTCCACAATGTAATGCAAGGGAGATGTCCTTGGCCGACGCGACACCTTTCCACCAAGCGCCATGACAATCGGGGAAGTAGTTTTTCCTTTAATCCTGCTGACAGACAAACCAAGCCGAAAATATTACCTCCTTGTAATTACCTTATAAATGTCAAACACCCATTTAGCTTAGCTTTGCAGACCCCCAAGTCGAGTCTTAAAAAGTCTTGTTAGGTGAAAGTATTTGGCTGCTTTCACCTCAAACCTTGAGGTCAATTTAGTTTTTTATTAAATGACTAAATGTTTCAAGGACCAATATATAATTAAATGTGGTTATTTTATTACAGAACATCTTGGCCTTTTTCAACGGAAGAGACACATTTGTAAATTATAGATTTAATGAATTCTGGATTCCATTTAGCTGCTTCAGTTTCCGGCTTAAAATCACCCAAATACTGTTCAATGTCATTAAACCCAAACGTAATGGTTATGGTGTTAAATTAGTCAAAGTGAATCTTTCACATCTCTGCCATCTATATTATTAGTAACACCTGTGCTTTTCCAAACTATGACAAGTCAGATTCTCTGCTATAAAAAATGTCCACCTTTTCCATTGAAAACATTACAGTCCCACAAGATAAATTAGATTTCAGACGGAGTTAAACACAAACGGGCAGCTGATAAGAGCAGATGGCCACAAATGCAATGTAGTGCATTAGTGTCAAATAGAGTGATAAGATGCTACATTATTTGATTTATGTCTTAGGCACTTTAATTACAGAGACGCTTAATGACTCATGAATCTGTCCATGTCTCTGCCCTCCACCATGTGCATGCTGGGAAACACTCCAACCCAGCGTGAGGGTAAAAAGAAATCAGAAGAGAAGGAAACATTGTGGTTGTCTCGCTCCACTAACCGGACTTTTTAATTTCACCAAGCTCTGCGCTCTTTTATTGCTTCAGCTGGAGTTGTGAGCCCGACACTCGTGTATTCATTTCAATATCCTGACATAATCACATTTCTGTCCCCACAGAGATGGCGTCGCAACCGTGCAAAATGCAGTCATGAGACTTTAAGATGTGTAGATGGGATCAAAATTAGGGTCAAGTTTGAAAATGCCCGTAGTCCATTAACTCTACGTCACACAATTCAGCATTTTCCTCATCCACATGCTTTGTATGTAAAATAAGATCAAATGTTCGAACCCCTCTGTCTCTCTGGCTTTGTTTCGGTTCAGGTGGAGCTGGAAAGAGGGAAGATCCTCCACATCAAGGCGCTCGCACTGGGGGACCTGAACAAGGCCGGCCAGAGAGAAGTCTTCTTCGAGCTGAACGGACAGCTGAGATCTGTGCTGGTTAAAGACACAGTCGCCATGAAGGTACAGGCTGATGGATGAAGTGTAGGTGGGATGGTTTGAGAGAAAGATGCATGTCTGCAGGTGAATGATGGATGGATGAAGGGGAAGTCATTTTTATTCATAGAAACAAATTGCTGAGAGTTGTAGATGGAGGCTCAGCAGGAAGGAATGTTTGGATGTGAGTGATGGATGATGGCTGGATGTGTGACATCTCTCTCTGTCCCTCCACCCAGGAAATGAAGTTCCACCCGAAGGCCCAGAAGTCTATCAAGGGTCAGGTGGGAGCGCCCATGCCTGGAAAAGTCATAGAGGTCAAAGTGGAAGTGGGATCCAAGGTTAGTTTTCTCAACATTTCATTTTAAAGTATTTAACCCTGCACATAGCTTCACCTTCATGTGACCTCTATTCTTTGATCACAATTCAAATCATTTTGCCAAGTTCTTGTGCACATACTGGAGACAACATCTAACATCTGGAACGTTTGGCTTCTTTAGATAAATTAGAATACAATGAATGTGCCAAACTACTTTAGAGGTTCAATGCTGCCCCCTATTTCTTTGGAGGAGGTGGATCAGAATTACACATTTAACCTTTAATAACCTTTAATATAGA
This sequence comes from Cottoperca gobio, assembly GCF_900634415.1. Classification (NCBI taxonomy): domain Eukaryota; kingdom Metazoa; phylum Chordata; class Actinopteri; order Perciformes; family Bovichtidae; genus Cottoperca; species Cottoperca gobio. The sequence continues at coordinate 3,284,492 of NC_041372.1, read as the reverse complement.
AAAGCAGGAAATCTCCAAATGTCTAATGGTTGCAGCTCTAAAGGTCAACAGGGTCATTGTTCCCACCAATGAAAGTTTTCACCTCCTGCACACATTATCTATTATGTTAGTAATGTTAGTGAACAGTCCTTTAAATTGAAACTCACATTCACAGGTTGTATTCGTCACTATGCTCCTGCTTGCATTTGTAATTCTGAAGTTTATCCAGAAGAATATCCTTTCTGTGCTTTTCTTTGAGTAGAGTTCTTGTTGAGCTTTGACTACAGCGCTTGTTCAGTGATCTGTATATTAACCTCGTGTTTCCTCTTTGAACTTTCTTTATAATCATGAAAGGTGGAGAAGGGGCAGCCGCTGTGTGTCCTCTCGGCCATGAAGATGGAGACCGTGGTCAACTCCCCGTTGGCCGGTACCATTAAGGCTGTCCATGTCACGGCCGACGCCTCCCTGGAGGGAGATGACCTGATACTGGAAATTGAGGAGTAGAGTGAGGGGGGAGGAGAAGTAGGTGGGTCACTTAGGTCTTCTGATTCTGGAAATCGTGAGGTTGGGGGGGGGGATTTAAAAAAGAAAAGAAAACAGGAATCCTTTTCGTTAAACAATCTGTGGCAGTTGTTTTTTCCCCCAATTTGTAGATATTCTGTTCGGTTACACTGGGGAGACAAAAAGCACAGACGGCACTAAATAATAATATATTACTGCAATGAGGATTCCTTAATGAACTGTACCACTAATCATTTAATTCTCCCAAAAACTACATGAATCCCGTAGGTGTGGTGATTAGTACATCTCTTAACGTCTTGTCAACTTGTGGAAAATAACATATCTTAGAAACACATTATATATTTAAATTGTGATACATTCCATTACTTGCTCGTCTTAACTGTGATGTACAAACTGAGCTAATCATGTGTAACACTAACAGGGGCGTAACATCTACTTGCAATTAAATACCACAATTTCCATTTCTATGCTGTTGATGTAGCTTAATATATTCACATTAGTAGATGAAACTTTATGACTGGGTTAAGATACAAAGTCGTTGTTTAGTATGTTCGCCTTGGCAAGACATTACCATCACAGTGCAGTGGTAGCGTCTAGACTCACTTTTCTTTTTCATAGGGGACATTTTTTACATTGTTCTCTGGAAAGACAACAAAGCACACATGCGCTGAAGGAGAAATTACAATATTGTGTCCAACCTGTTTAAACGATGAGAGAAGCACAACACATTGACAGATAAACTGGCCAGAAGCTAAAAGGAAATATCCTGTTACTGTATCAGTAATAGTAGATGGTTTATTTTTTTAAAGTTCTGCACTGGTGTTGAACATGTTTCCCCATTCACACCTTAGAGTGACATTGTTGGAAAAACCCAAACTGGATTAGAGATGTGATGTTTACAAAGTTGTGGCTTAAATGTTCTTACCTTAAAACCAATTGAGCTATATCTGCTGGATCCTTTTAGAAGTGTCTCTACTTTTCCAACATCACACTATTAAATCTTATAGAGCCGCTCCAGCCTATCTTTTAATAACCAGGCAGAGATTATGGTGACTGTTTTCTGACTGCATGGGGATTTTAATGCTAGGTGTAAATGGGATTACATGGTGGTGTAATGGAGGCATGTGGTGTTATTCTGAGGTTCTGCTGATTAATTTATGAATTAATTCTCTGTCAAATGATGTGAAATTAGCCGGACTAATAAGAGACTCTGGAGACTCCAAGTAGCAGCACTCTGCTTTATATTTCTAATGCGTGTCTGTGTTTGGATAAATGAGTCTGTATGTGGGTGCAAGCACATTTTAGTCCACCAGTCCTCATAATTTTGCACCTCCAGAGCTGAAAACCTATTTTAAAAGAAATGAAATATTCATACACACACACACACACGTGCACTGATGCAAAAATATTCACGCTAACACTCCCAACCCTTGACTGCTGCCCGGATCAAAAGAAACCCACAGTGGTGTGGCTGCATGTCATAGTAAACTGTAACAGCAATACTTACTCAGATGTCTGCTGGTGAAGTTACTGAATTATTTGAACGTTTCGAACCTGAAAGTCATCGATGCTGTATTGAATGTTTAGACACCCTAAAAGTAGACGGTGAACCAGCAGGAGGAAGAACTTAGATCACAGCTTCGACAGATCAATCCAAACACACAATTTAAGTTTTTACTTGATTTATTGCAGCATTTTAGCAACTTTACTAGTGCGAATGAATCCCCTTTTGAACTATGCATCAATACTGAGCAGTAACGTTGGAGTTCATTACACTAATATGTCTCCTCACTCTCCCCGGCCCACTGCCATGCCCCACTGTACCTCCTGGCTTTATCAATTTGAACTCTTTTGAAAGAATGAATGAGTTTTTGACAAACTGCTGCACAATAATGTAAAGTTCCCTCCTCCTCTCCTTACTGGTTCTCCACCTTTATCCTTCCTCATCCATCTGTCAAACCTCCTCTCTCAACAGTGGCATCAACTCATGCAATAATATAAATGTATCGCAGTATAACAACCACGCTTATGACAATGCACTACTGATCAGTTTCTGGGGAGAAAAAAGTACACACCTGGAAAACGTTTGTTTCAGAAAGCCTTCTATGGCATTGATCTATTCTTGAGGTGATATTTTTTTTTCTTCTATTGCTTTCCTTTGTGTGTTTTTATGAAACCAAACAAAAAGTTTATATACTCTCTCAGTTTAGCAATTTCAAATATACATTTTAGTTAAATAAATGTCATTAACTGAAGTAGTTTAAGTCCTAGGAAAGACTATGAGCTGGAGTGCGCAAAAAGGGAAATAAAAGAGATAATTGTTCTTGTTCTATCTGTACTTACAAATAAAGTTAACTGTAACAATCTGCAATGTGTTGGTGTGTATTGCATATTCTACACAAGATAAACAATGAGCAATGCAAGAATGATAGGGAGCAGAGAAACTGAAGGCCAGCTTTAGTTAATGGTTTTCAAGAGCAACTGTCCCCCTCATGACCCTGTATGTTAAGGTCTGACTACCAAGCTGATCAGCTCAATGCTGGACTGAGTAAAATATATATTACGTCTGAGACCTGCGTTTCATAGGCACCTGTTAAATCACAGCTCTTTCAGAATAATGTGTCCAACTAGTAATTAGATTTCGACAATAGATGTTCAAGAGAAAAGGCCGTTGTCACAGGCCAAACCCTGCCATATCAGTGCAAGTCATTTAATTAGACTGTACAAATGTGTCACATTTACTACCCTAGTGCGAGACGGATATACTGGATTGTTGAAGCCAAGCTGTCTTTGGATAATTTACATAAGCATGCTAATTTTATTCCCTCCACATTGAAATTGTATCTGGGAAAGCACCAAATAAAACAACAAAGAAATCCTTGAACACATCATGTATATACGTGTTATTTATATATATATATATATATATATAGATATATATATAGTAGATATATATATATATATATACATATATATATGTATATATATATATATATATGTATATATATATATATATATATACATATATATATGTATATATATATATATATATATTTATATATATAATAATATAATATATATATATCTATATAATAATATCTCTATATCTCTATATATCTACTATATAGATATATATATATATATATATATATATATATATAATATATATATATATGTATATATTTTCTATATATATCTATCTCTCTATATGTAAATATATATGTTTAATGATAATTTCTATATGTATATATATATATCTATATATGTCTATATATATTTATATATATATATCATCTATATATTTATATATAATGTATATCTATTTCTATACTCTCTCTACTATCTATTGTCTATATCTTTTCTCTATCTGTATATCTCTATATATATATATCTATTATGTATATCTATTTATATCTATGTATATATCTATATTCTACTATCTAATTTCTTTTATCTCTCCATCTTTCTCTATCTCTCTCTCTATCTCCTCTTTCTTTCTCTCTATTTCTTTCTATCGATATATTTCTCTCTCTCCTCTCTCGATTCTCTATCTCTATCTCATTATTTCCTATCTCTCTCTCTTTCTATATATATCTATATTTCTCTATCTATCTAGTTCTCTCTCTATCTATTTCTCTCTCTCTCTCTCTCTCTCTCTCTCTATCTCTCTCTCTTCTCTCTCTCTATCTCTACTATATCTGTATGTATCTATCTATCTTTCTTTATCTATATCTATTTCTATCTCTCTTCTCTCTTTCTCTCTATCTCTCTCTCTCTTTCTCTCTCTCTCGTATCTATTTCTATATCCTCTATCTCTTTCTCTCTATATTTATCTCTCTCTATCCTCTTTCTCTCTATCTCTCGTCTCTTTCTATCTCTATTTCTCTTCTATCTTTATCTATCTATATTTCTCTCTCTCTTTTCTCTCTCTCTTTCTCTCTCTCTTTTCTCTCTCTCGTCTTTCTATCTCTATTTCTATCTCTTTTCTCTCTTCTCTTTTATATCTCTATATTTATTTTTCTCTCTCTCCTTTCTCTCTCTCTTTCTTTATCTCTCTCTCTTTCTCTCTATCTTTCTCTCCTCTCTCTCTTTCTATCTCTCTCTTTCTCTCTCTATTATCTCCTCCTCTCTCTTATCCCTCTCTATATTTCTCTCTCTGATTCTCTCTATCTCTCTATCTTCTCCTCTTCTCTCTTTTTCTCTCTCTCTCTCTGTCTTCTCTCTATTTCGCTATGTCTCTCTCTTTCTCTCTCTCTCTTTCTCTCTCTCTTTTCTCTCTCTATCTCTCTCTCTCTCTTCTCTATCTCTCTCTTCTTCTCTTTCTCTCCTCTCTCTCTTTCTCTCACTCTTTCTCTCTCTCTCTCTCTATCTCTCTCTTCTCTCTCTCTTTATCTTTTCCTCTCTCTCTCTCTCTCTCTCTCTATCTATCTTCTCTCTCTCTCTCTATTTCTATTTTTCCTCTCTCTCTCTATTTTTCTCTATCTCTCTTTTTTATCTCTCTCTCTCTTTTCTCTCTCTCTCTCTTTTTATCTCTCTCTCTCTCTCTTTTTCCTCTATATATCTCTTTCTCTTTATCTCTGCTATATCTTTATTTTTTCTCTATATCTCTTCTTTTTCTCCTCTCTCTCTCCTTTTTATCTCTCTCATATATCTTTTTCCTCTCTATATCTATTTCTCTATCTCCTCTCTTTTCTCTCCTATATCTCTTTTTCTCTACTCTCCTCTCTTTTTCTTCTCTCTCTCTATCTTTTTATCTCTCTCTCTCTATATAATCTCTCTCTCTCTCTCTCTCTTTTTCTATTTTCTTCTCATATCTCTATAATAGTTCTATTAGTAAACTGCACAGAATAAACCTACACAATGATTACATTCATGTAAACTTCAGCATACATTTTCTTTGGACAAATATGGAAATGAAAAACAAACTACAAAATGTAATACCTCAGGCTGTGGCGTTTAAGACTTAAATTGATTTAAAAAATAATAATTTACCCTGCAGACAACCTGATTAAACAGGTCCTTTCGACCTGATGAAATACGGATTAACCCACTAAATCAATCAGGTCTGTCACTCAACGGACATTATTGATCAGCCGCCACTGTCACTGTTAGGTGTGTGATCATCCTGGCAGCACACATTCGCTCCTGTGGGGATTTAGTGAATATATATGATAACAATACACAACCTAAGCCATGGACGGTTGGCTTGTCCCCACTTTGTAAACTGGGTTAGCTGGAAGTGTCCAGAGAGGAAACGTTGCTTTAGTGGCAGGAAGAAAGAATAACTTGATACTTAATCGTCATCAGATTGAATCACAGGGGCAACGAAGGATGTTAGGACCCATTTGTCAGCTGACTTTGAGTGACAGCTTTGATTAATAACAACATAATCACATTTGCATATGTGAATAGAGAAGTGGAAGTTGACAGTCTGCCTGCTATGACCTTGATTGGTTTGCTGATCTCACTAAAAACAAACATGATGGTGGCATATGTCACTAAATTCATTATTTAAAAAGCAACAGAGGATTTCAGCCGAGTGGAAAATTCTGGTGGATATAATCTGGGCCAAATCACACACCTGTCTTTTCCTCAGTTTCTGAGCTTTTCAATCAGAATACTGAATATCAACTTTTCACTGGAAGACAGCAAATACCAGTTTCCTGTTCTGACATAACATTACCCAACAGTTCTGTCAGAAATAACCTTTTTACAACTTCTGTTGGTACCCATGCTTCAATTATCATTTTAAAGTCAAGTGAAACATTAAATCCAAGCACACATATCTGAATGCTTTCCTGTGGCTTTCATAAGCTGTCACGCTGTGTGCATTAATCACACACACACACACACACACACACACACACACACACACACACACACACACACACACACACGCCCTGTTCTCTGCTAACGAGGCCTCTGCGGTCAAAGCAATCATTTGTGTTTCATTGAAATGTATGCTGTAATACTGATCATATTCATGGACAGCCTGCTAATGTACAAACAGATTAGTCTGGTCCCATGGTGAAGAAGATATAAAGTTATGTAATATTGAGAGATGCTTGTAAACGTTTATTTCCATCACTTAATGTGTGGGACAAAACTTTCAAATCTGGCTTTCAAAACCAGGCTAAGCTATCAGCTGTGTCCCGCTTGGTCCACTGTAAGCATCAGTAATCACCTTTTGTTGTATATAATCAGGTGCTTAGCAGTTTAATGATGGCGCCTGCTCTTGTTAAAAGTACCCTGTGGAGTTTTCATCGTAAACAAAGCGTTTTGTTTAGTTCAACATCTCTCACACACTGTGCATCCTCAAGGCCTCACACACATGAAACAGCTTCTGCTACCACAGACAACATCTTTTGTAAAAGATGATCAAATCAATCGTTTCAGATTATAAAATGTAGTCGATAGTGAAAAATATTTATCACAATTTCCTACAACCCAAAGTGATGTTTTCAAATTGTCCAGAATCAAAAGTGCACGATTCAGGAAAACTGATGATTCCGTCTGCAACAAATAGTAATCGAAGAGCCGATAGCGAAATAAATATCATCCAACTTTGATAAATCGATTAACTTTTAAAGGAACTTTTCATGCCAAAATGGCAGATTATGTTGTTTTCAGCCTCTTAAATATGAATATTTTCTCTGTTTTATATCAGATTTAAGTGAACATCTTTGGACTGACAAGAGGACTGAAAGACTTCACATGGCATGGTCAACGATTTATAACGATTAATAGATGAATCTAAATAATCAATAATAATTAATAATGAAAAGGTTCTCCATCAACAAGTTAATGTTACCAAATAGTCCAAAACCTAAAGATATTTAGTACACCATCAGAAAAGAAGCACATTTCAACAATGGACCTCCAGTTCAGTTGAACTAGAGATCGTCCGGCTTGAGAAAAGAAAATCTAATAATTGAACACTTGTGTGAGTCATGTCATCTCACTGCTAAAGCTAAAGTGTGAGCTTCATCAGTCAGCTAGTCAGAGAAAAGCTGCCATCATTTGGCAACCGCAAGATAAAACCATGACTTGTAGCTTTTCAGCAGACTCTTCGCCTCAAAATGGTTCAAGTACTTGCTTTGATGGGGTCTCAACATCACAGGAGAAGCAAACCTTTTTATTTCCCTGGGTCCTGAGGTCACTGACCACATTTCTCATTTGGATCCCAGAGTGAAGCTGTTTAATAACTCCTGCCTCCAATCCATAAATGAGAACCGGAGTTCAAATCCCCTTTGTGGCTTTCTCTTTGCTCATCCCTCTGTCTGCTTCATCACTGTCCAAATGAACAGCAAATACCCTCTGGGGAAGGCGTGAAGTCTTGGCAACTCCGCATGTCAAACACCTACTGAAGAAGCTCTGTGGGAATCTGGCAGAGTCCCGCGGCAGCAGCTGACCGAGGAGCCAACTTTCTCTAACCCGTGCATGAGTCTCTTACATGGGCCGCAGGGGTCCGCTGCTCTGTTGAGGTGCAACTTTCCCCTCTAATCCCCTTGCTGCTGTTCGATAATCCCTTCACTGCTTGCTTTGCTGCTTTCTTTGCTGTAATCCTCCTGCCTGAATAAAGAGAGAATAGACGAGGAGGACGGGCTACATAGTGTCTCAGACAGACGGGATGGACGGCTCCGTCCCTCTCTAAGCTTCCCGTCAATCAGCACAACCAGGATCTGATACATCAGATGCTCAGAGCCACGACCGATTCACTACTTTTCTCTGGACTCCCCTCGAAAAACGCTTCAGATATCGAACTGAACAATTCAAATGGCTGAAAATAAGCTAGAGACATGAAATGGATGCTAAACAGCGCTGAGCAAATGTGTCAGATGTTTAAAAAGTAAAGATATTAGCTGAAATTAAATGATGTGCTGTGTCAAAAACACCCAGTGAAACAGCAGCACAGCATTAAAATGAGGGATATTGAGCACTCGCTCGGCAGGTGTGGTCCTTTGCTATCTCCATTCCTTTTCCATTACTCCCTGCTCAAAGATTGCTTGTGGGGACTATTTTCCACCTGTCTGTGAGTCCCGTCTGTGAGTCCAGGGGCTTGCAGGGCAGTAAAAACTCTGCATGTCCACACAGAAACATCCCTGACGGCATTTCTTGTGTAACGCTGACATTTTGGCTCTGCTCAATTTCTCGATGTGATGATATTATGACTCAGAGGATGCATGTCGCCCAGTATTCCAGTTCTGAACACGGTTAAACAAGAAGAAGCGAGAAACAGGAAACTATCTGCCTATCTGACTTAACTTCAACATTCAACACTATGGGCAGCACGGCAGCCCGTCTACAGGGAAACCTCAGTGATGAGTTAACAATTCACACATCAATTAACCGGACAGATCAATGCTACAAGCTGACAGAATCTATTTCTAATGAATGCATCAAAGGATAGCCAGTAGCTAGCAGGACATCGATAGTTTCCTCTCACCCAGAGTCGATCTCAAACCCTTTTGATGCTACAACTACTGACACTGTTAATGCAAGAGTGTGTGTGAGGGACAGACTAGGAGGTCGTGTTTATACTGCATGCCAGTATGTGATGAGACATCTCATTAAGTACTGAAACCGCTCCACAGAACTGGTTTAGCCCCGGGTGTCAGAAAGGGAAAAAGCACACACATGCGTACAGAGCTGAGCTGATGCTCTTTGTTCCTTCTTTTAACACACAGAGGCTTTAAAAGCGACTGTTCCTGTGTGTCCGAGTGTGTGCATGTGCGTGTCTGAAAGTGTGCCCTCTCTTTGCCACTGTGAGCTTAAAGCGTTCCAGCTCGAATCAAAGCACTGCAGCAAATATAAGAGGGAAGCTGAAGAGCAGAAACAGAGGCACACACACAGTCAGCGAGGATTCAATGCGACAGAGGCAGAGCGAGCTCACAGAGAGGAGAGCGGCTCAGACTGCGACACACAGCCGAGACAGGAATTAAGGAATTAGAAAGCAAAGAGAGGGAGAGACCAAAGAAGGGGAGCAGCGAAAACATTCATTTTTTTATTCACGTGCGGCAGAGACACGGTGACAATCATTATTTTTGTGCATGTATGCATTCTCCACCTTGCACTGTTACCGTGGCAACAGGCGTGTTCAGGACGAGCGAGTACGTCCAAGCGGACTGTTCTCTCTCGTGCACGAACACGTTGATGCACCTTCTGCTCGGCAAGTCACAAGAGGAAAATATAGGAATATGTGCATTCACGTGTGTGCGTGTGTGTGTGTGTGTGTGTGTGTTCGTCTTTACCTGCATTAAAACAGTCTCCTGGTGATCCAGGCTGAGCACCAGAGAAGTCAGACTTGTGTTGGCAGCCTGAGAGCTTCACCTGCTTCTACAATAACAAGCGCTGCAGACTTAAAGACCTGGAAGCTTCACCTGGAAACACGAGTGCGCTGGAATTTTGCCTGAATATTGCCTCGTAGTAGTTCATTATGTCTACAGACACGACGCTTAGCATCTCACTGCTGCTCCACGGCCTGTTCCTTCACTGTTTGGTGTCTCAGGCTCGTGGACAGTCTGTGTCAAGCATCAGAACCACACAGTCAAAGTAAGATGTGTTTCTATTGTAGGTAAATGACTCATCTGAAAATGCTTGTCAGGCAAGACAAGTTATTGTTTTGGACATTTTGATGACCTGACGCTGAATGGATAAAATCAACAGATTAGTAGATAATGAAAGTGTAAGTTACAACCCTAGCTGTAATGCACAAGTGTGTTTACTGACAAGAACAGAAGGGAGGATAAGAAATGTAGCCATTTCCCTACAGTTATGAACTCTTTGAAAACATGTTCAGGCCTCATTAAAGGATCAACAGTGATCAGGTTCAAACGGCGCCTCCCTTCCATCTGCACCGGAGGACTAACGCTCGATACGTGTTGATAATGAAGGCAGGAAACAGAGAGGAGGTTGAGATCCGAGAAAGTAATTATGATGTTTGTAAGAAGTAATGAGGCGGCCTAACAACTGTTATATATGTGACCTTTGAAAACTGTCCTAAAACCACAAAAGGTCCATACTGACACACTGTTACTATAGAACGCATCAGTCCTCCCATTGACACCACGATATGTCCACATACTGTGTTTGTCATCAGAACATTGTTCAGCTGTAAGGAAACATCGATAGCAAATGTCTAGTTTTGCACAAGGTCTTCTTTTATACATCCTCTTACGAGTTATGAGTGCGGGAACATTTTGTTAGACTGAACACACTTGTGATATATCTCATCACACGTTCATCCACAGCTGATGGAAGAAGTTCACAACTGTTCTCCAAGAGTTGCCAGAAGTCATCCCGGGGAATCAACAGCTCGAGTAGAAGCAGGTGAGGCTCAAGTGGATCCAAAAATAACTGTAAATTACATCACTTCATCACAAAACAACTCCAAGAGAGGCATCGTCACTGCTGAAAGAACTCTCCGTGAAGACGAAAGAAGTGGTGTTTTCAGAATAGCGATATTGAACTATAACAGTTGATCATTATTGCTCAGCCTCATCCCTCTCTCAACACACACACACACACACACACACACACACACACACACACACACACACACACACCAACCACACTTTTTGACTGAAATGATCATTTTAACAAAGATATTAAAGGACTTTGATGATCCTGTATTAGACGCTACCCACCAATGCAGTAAAGAGGAAATCTTTCAGTAAGACTGAATAAGAAATCCTTCTCTAAGGAGCTCTAAGGAGCGTTAGAACAAAGTGTTACAGCTACACACAGCTCATTGACTCGAGTCAGTCTCCGTGGTCTTCAGTCATGACTGTGGATCAGACTGAAGGACTCTGTGTCCAGAAAGCTCAGGGCAGCTGTCTGGCTTGACGGGAGTTAGAGGGTTAGAAATGTAGCTCGGGGCCAAACTATGTAGTACCTTCAGAATAATGTAAAGAAATCTGTATGCTGCTGCACACTGAACAAGGACATACTGTAGCTTTTAAAGTCAAAACGTACAGAAGTTGGAACAACAAAATGCTCCAGAACAGACAGATAAAATGTATTATTATTAATAAAGGTAGAGCTGTCTTTCATAGCTTCAGGTATCATCTCTGTTGAAATGTTCCACATCTGATTCTTTTATTTGCCAGCAGAATGTAGAAAATCTGATTTTCCATCACAGCTTTCCTGCATTAAGATGACTCGAGTCAACACATTCTGCCTGCACTTACCTCTGAACTTCACACACAGACAACACACACATGTTCAATTACCGGCAACAGCACATGTAGATGGTTGCAGGCCAGTATTGACTCTGGTAAATATCAAGCCATATGTTTTATATTAACAATAAATAAAACGGCTCTTTGTAATGTGAAAGGGTTGTTGAACTCTCTGAGAATAATATTCAACGGGAGCCGTCTGCAGCCATATGTTGTTATACAATAACACTAACAATAGCATTTCCTGATCCCTCACGAGCTCACACGGTTTCCTGCTTTGCCACAGAGACGACGGGGCTTCGCCACTTGATCGTAAACACTGTAACAAGTGATGGTTGGCAGCGTCAAAAGGTAAATGACGTCACAGTGACGAGCTTCAGCCTGCTGCTGTGTATAACAACTTAAGCTGCATAAATCTAAACTGTGAAAACGTATTTCAGAAAGAATGGAAAGGTTTTACCAAACAGTCCTCAGTTTTCTGTTTCACTGTATGATTAGAAGGATGATTTGGAGCATTTAAAGCTGCCGGTCAAAAGCACAACTGCGTGTTCAATCTCTTTGTGTTCCCGTCCCGCTGGGTTTAACCTTCTCTTCACTCCGACTCACAAACATCTCTGACGATATTCATTCAACCACATCTCTGGATTTTTTAGATATAAAAAAGAAATATATCTTTCAAATGCTCAATTTAAGATAATTATTATACATGAGCCTGGGGAAAAACTAACAAATAAGGATCAATATCCTTTTTAATAATGATTTCTTCATAGTGAGAAGATTATTGACACTTGAAGGACATTTTACGAGTGAAAACACTCGAGGTCTCGACTGCTGATTAAACCTTGAAGTGTTTTCTGCTCTTAAGAATGTTTGAAAAGGTTTTAAAGTGTTTCCTTAATGAGGTTCTGCTATTGTAACATCGTCTGCAACAGTGTTTAGAACAGACGTCTCTTATCTACCATTTACTCCAAGAGTTTCTTTCAGTATAAAGTCAAGATGTCCGTTAGAATGACCTTTCATGAAAGTATTACCAACGATTGTGATGCTGCAACGTCCCGTCAGAGCCACAATAATCAGGCCTCACTTGCATCAGGTATATATATATATATATATATTTAAGTAAAGCTCATTTCTGCAACCTATGACCATGTTTGGCCCATATCATTCATTATTTATTGGGTCTATGGCACAGTGGGATTCAAACGCCTTGACTGGCTGGTAAAGAGTGAGATAGCTCACCAGACCAGCTACCCTAAGCTGTTCTCGCTCAGCATTTGGGTTGTGATGACTTTGACACGCTGAAGGTAAACCTCTTACAAATCGATGCTTGTGAAACTCAGAACTTTAACTACAGGAGTAGCGAAATGTTACCTCCTTTTCTGCGGTGGATCAAAGAAACAATTAGCGATCACACAGAGCAGTGGAGGAAGAGAGGAGATCCTTCACACAGAGAAGAGTTGCTTATTGTGGAGGAGATCATCTCAAGCAGTCAGCCGAGGAGCATTGACATGTTGTGTTGGGGTGTGGAAGCTGACAGAAACTCTGTGTGAGTTGTATGTGGGGTCGTACTTTTTATAGTCTGTGTTTTACCTACAGTTGGCTCACTAAATGGCAGCTAAATGTGTTTTAGGCACCTAAGAAAAACCTTTTCTTTACCAACCTCATTAAGCCATACGATTTCCGAAACATGTATTCAATGCAATTACAACGTATTAAAATAACTGTACAGCTGTGTAACCTCGAGAGAAGCGTGACAATCTGTTAAATGCAGAGTGAGAAAACAAGATAACTGCAGTGCACGAGGACACAAACCTTAGAGCGACGAGCGGAGTCATAAAAACATGACTTGTATTGCTGTTGAAGACGTGTAGAAAAGTACATTAGAAAGCCGTTACGGTGGCTCGCTTAGTGTAACACTTCAGGGATACAACGGCTCTGAAAGTGAGCAGAAGGAAGGTTTTCACAGAAACATTAGCACAGACTCAGACGATGTTTTCATGGTCCGAGCTTCGCAGTGTTTTAATGAAACCACCTCGATGTTACAAACCTTTTACATTTTGGAGGATTACATTTGAAATCTGTCATATATCCATTTATTAATTTGCTATTTAATGAAGAAGGCCTGTACAGCAAAGAGCATTAATATTGAAGCAGCGCTGCAATGCCATGTTCATATTAGATTGCCAGTGTTCCTCAGGGAGTCTGGCATTTACTCAAAACAAAACAGACCCTGCTAAAGTCTCACGGATTATTGAAGTGATCTTTGTGTCTCACGAGCAGCGAGTATTCTGCTTTTCTTTCTGGAATTGACTTAAATTTGTCAAAAAATATTTATAGAAACACAAACTCACACCTTGATATTTCTCCTAAAAAGCCTTCTCATGGCCAGCTGTTCCTTGGTAACTAGCAAGGCCACTACTAGCACAATGCACCTCCGCCTCCACCTCCACCTCCCAGCCCCGTCTCCAACACACACTGTCCTGAAATGCCTTCCTGCAGCCAGATGTCGACTCGCATATAACACAAACACCAAAGGCATCCAAAGCAAAGGAAAGAAAGAGATGTGTGTGTGTGTGTGTGTGTGTGTGTGTGTGTGTGTGTGTGTGTGTGTGTGTGTGTGTGTGTGTGTGTGTGTGTGAGACAAAAACATTCCAGAAACTCATTTCAGGATACGAGTTGTTAAAGGATAATAAACATTATTCATGAATATCATGAAGCTACATATAAGAAGGCTCTGTACTGGAGAATTGGTTTGTTTCCAATACTTAGCGCTGGGACTTGTTCAGGCAGTTTAGGTTTATCTCACATCTCAGTCAGCTAACCCACAAATGCTATGCTACATTGCCTTGGGAATGCTTAAACAATAACACGGCTAAAAACATTTTCAGTGGATTTACTGGGAGACTGGGACTAATCTTTCCGCTCACCACTCTGTTCTGGTCTGGTTGCTGAGATCGGCTCCAGCCACTGTTGAGGTTTGCCTGCCAAAAGCGCCACACGGGAGGGGTTATCCCGTTTGCTTCCCAGTGCCAGGGAATATCAGCAGAGCACAGATAAGTGCCATCGATGTTGAATTACACCCAACTGGAAAACAAACAGGACACGAGTCCCTTCTCAACCGCAGAGCGAGGAGGAGAACAGCAGAGGGGATGTGAGATAAAGCTCCTGGAATCCAGGCTGGAGCCATGCATCAGCTGTATGATGCATCTCAATGAAGGCAATCCACCGATGCAGAATACATCCAGCTAGAGAGGAAGCAGGCATGAAGCCCCCGTCAGCCACTGGGCTGGAAGTGATACTAAAGCTACTATTAAAGCCTCAGTCTGGGATTTTTCTTGACATGGATACTTAAATGTTTTAAGCTCATGACCCAAATTCTTCAACCGGGGACCTGGAAAGTCTCCTGCCCTGCAGTGCGTCTCAGACTCAATGAACCACACTGCTGCAGTAACACTAATCACTGTTCAAACGCCAAGAGATGTTGTGAAAATACATACGTTTGCACACAGGTTCCATCTGTATGTGTTCGTATCATTACACTTTATTTTAGGAAGGAAAAGGTTTTATCGACAGCCTCAAATGCTAAGCTTTAGCTCAGGGTGGTACCATAGAAACATTTATTTCTGCATTTCACCCTCTTACAGCAAATCAGCTAAACATTCTGCGATGACGTTGAACACTAAGCAACGCTTTCCAGCACTTCTCAACTCTCACTCATGTTTCCACCAGCAACATTTCAGAACGAGACTTCTCCTCGAGCGAGGCTTGGTTAGACACAATAATGAATAACAAATGTTTTATGTCTCTGTAGTTCTTTCCATAATGTTGTCAGACACTTATAATAACAATCTGAGCAGGTCAGTCACAAAAACCAGCACTTTAAGTGAACGTACGATGAAGGTGTGGAATTGCAGGTGCCAGCTGCAGCACTCTCGCTCAAAACTGGACCATTATCAAAAACGGTTGTCCCCACCCGTCGCTTAGACACAAACACATGGGGAAAGAATCATGCAAAAAATATGTTTTCAGCCTCTTAAATATGGATCACCTGCTTGTCTCTGTTGCACATCATATTAAAGTGAATATCTTTGGGATAGCACGTTTCACAGCACATTAGTGATGTTTGTCAATTTAACCCGCAAAACAGTCAATGCCAGAAACGGTACAGATGAAAGCCAGCTACCTAAAACTAATGTTTCCTATATTGCTTTTTGTTAATAAAAATGAGGGGAAGAGATAAGAGGTGTGTGTGTGTGTGTGTGTGTGTGTGTGTGTGTGTGTCTCTCTCTCTCTCTCTAATTTAAGGAATCCCACATGAATTCACATGCATGAAGGGATTTTAGCACCGAATGTTCAAACTGACTTCCCCTCACTGGCGACTGAGAGCGGCGCTGTCAGTTCGGCCATGATACGCATTACGTCCTCATTAAAAACATTAAAAGCCACTGAAAGAATCGTGACGCGAGGACTCAGGAGGCTGGAGGTGACGTGATTACACCACAGTCTCCTGGCATTCCTTGAATTTGATTATGAAGGTCAGTCAGGTTGGGATCTGGTGACTGAAGGTCAAAGCATCAGATCGGCTTCATTTCATACTCAAACTATTCAATGACCCCGTGTGGATATTTCTCCATTCATGTATTCACGGTGTTGCTTTAAATTTATCATGCACGTTGCACATTTAGCTTCCTGTTGGCATCTTTCAGTCTGAGCCTTAAAGTGAGTAACTGTCTCACTCTTTATAAATGAGGGGGGGCTCGCTCCCCTGACAGCCTGCTTGTTACAGTTGTCAGCCAGCTGAAGTAGTTTGACACCTGTAATCTTGGATGCTACGGTTTTCAGCCAATTTCCGTTGGCAGGCTCATACTGCCCAGCCAAGCAAGAAG